>NC_133327.1:320134359-320176859 GCF_042186555.1 Aquarana catesbeiana | reverse complement strand
GGGGCTTCGTTCCCCCGCATCCCTGGACCCTGGGACAGGTAAGTGTCCGATTAAAAGTCAGCAGCTGCAGTAGCTGCTGACTTTTTTTTTTTTTTTTTTAAATGGGAACACCGCTTTAAGGGTGTACTCACTTTTGTTGCCAGCGGTTTAGACATTAATGGCTGTGTGTTGAGTTATTTTGAGGGGACAGCAAATTTACACTGTTATACAAGCTGTATACTCACTACATATACATATATACATACATATATATATATATATATATATATATATATATATATATATATATATATATATATATATATATATATATATATATATATATATATATATATATATATACATATATATATACACATATATATATATACATATACATATACACACACACTTTATTTATAAGGCAGCCCAGCTGCACAAAACGACGTACAAGTCGGTCCGTGCATGTGGTAGTGTGGGCGTGGGAGCGCGACCAGCGGTTTTGACGTCCGCCGGCCAGCCATGATCGAGGTGCAGAGAGGCAAAACGGGGATCTGTAAACAAGGTGGATCCCCCTTCTGACAGGGGACAATACTGAGATCTACTGTTCCTAGTGATCAGAAACAGGAACTCTGTTGTCCCAGTAAGCCCATCTCCCCCTTACAGTTAGAACGCACCCAGGGAACACAGTTAACCCCTTGATCGCCCCCTAGTGTTAACTTCTTCCCTGCCAGTGTCATTTAAACATTGATCAGTGCATTTTTGAGGTCAGATTTGTCAACTGCAACGTCACAGTCATGCAAAAAATAAATAAATAAATAAATAAATCATAGATCGCCGCCAACCAGTAAAAACAAAAAATGAAAGTCCATAAATTTATTCCCCATTTTGTAGACGCTATAACTTTTGCACAAACCAATCAATATACGCTTATTGTTATTTTTACCAAAAATATGAAAATACATGTCGGCCTAAACTGATGAATATATATATATATATATATATATATATATATATATATATATATATATATATATATATATATATATACACACACACACACACACACACACACACACACACACACACATATATATTTATTTATATTAGCAGAAAGTAAAAAAATCGTTTTTTCCAAAATTGTCAGTCTTTTGTTTAGAGCGCAAAAAGTAAACTGCAGAGGGATGAAATACCACTAAAAAGAAAGCTCTATTTGTGGGGGAAAATGGGCATCAATTTTGTTTAGGTACAGCATCACACGATCACGCAATTGTCAGTTAAAGCGATGCAGTGCAGTGCCGTCTCGTAAAAAATGGCCTGGTCATTAAGGGGGTAAATCCTTCCGGGGCTGAAGTGGTTAATGCACAAAAATACACTGTTATTGTGCAGCCCTCCGGAGGTGTCCCATTTAAGGCCCTTTATAATTTTCAAGTTGACCACCACCATTTTAAGACATACTGGAAGGAAAAGAAAAAAACAAACAAAAAAAAAAAAAAAAAAAAAACGCACACGCAGATATAAATTGTATTAAAATGGTTTACCACTCTACGTTCATATCACTGAAACAGCTATGATGTTAGCAAATTGCAAAAACTACAAAGCAAGCAGCAATACATGACTATCTGCTTAGGATGAATACTAAACCATTCATAGCTCACTTTTCTATTAATGTCAGACACTTGTACTGAAGAAATGGACAAAACCACTACACACTTAGATCCACTTATGACACAATATGATCAACATAGAAGCATGACAAGTCACTACTTTCACAATGTCAGATGCTATTCAAAGAGTAAATGTCTCGAAAGGAATGACACTCAAGCCATTATAAAAACACATACAAGTCCCCCTATAGACATAAATATACCTTAAAGCCAAACTCTGGGCAAAATCTATCATTTCCCCACCCCCTTCTAACCCAACCTGCCCATTGTTCTATTTACCTTACATGATGAAGTCAGATATACACACCTGAGTCACCCCAATCCCAGGCCCCTCTCACTTACACCTTTTCTTTCTGTGAGGACTACCAGTCGATCAAATACGATAACCTTCGCTGTCTGGTCCCCTTTACTACTCCCAGTCTGATGTCAGCAGTTGTCTGGATCCTGAGAACCCCTTTGCCAACTGGCAATGAAAATTGTCCATGTCAGGTAGTGATGTGGACATCTACTTCCTCTAGGAAGTAAATGAAGAGAAGGACCCCGCATTGGCTGATCACAAGATGCTTAAAGTGATGCTAAAGTCTTGTTTTTTTTGTTAAATATAACAAACATGTTATACTTACCTGCTCTGTGCAGTGGATTTGCACAGGACAGCCCAGATCCTCCTCTTTGAACTCCTGGCCCCTCCTTCCTGTTGAGTGCTCCCACAACAATTGGCTTGCTATGGGGGCACTCGAGCCGCTGTTCTCTATATCCATTTGGACACGGAGCCGTGACCTGGCCCCACACCCTCTCTCTCTCCTCATTGACTCACTTACTTTGATTGACAGGAGAGGGAGCCATTGGCACTTCGCTGCTGTCTCAGCCAACAAGGAGGGAGAGTCCTGGACAGCTGAAAATGTACAAAGCTGAGGATATCCGTCAGCTGCAGTGTGCATGGGGAGGCCATCACCAGGGATGCTGTGGGATGGGCTTAGAGACTATTATCAGTGACAAATGCAGACAGAGGGAAGAAGCAGCAGAGAGAAAAATTACACTCAGTGCTTTGGATTGAGGCTAGTACATATCATTGAAACATTTGCTTTGTTCATTTTTCATGGTAGAGGTTTACAATCACTTTAAAGCGTATGTAAAGGAAAAAACAGAGTGGGGTTGAAGTCTCCATGAGGTTTTATTGCCTTCTCTATCCACACTGGTAAGATTCACTCCTCTGGCCTGGTAACTCAAACGTTTATGTTGTCAGCAGAACAAGAGGTGAGGATAAATATATTAATGGGGGGCACCCGTTCCTTTGACAGCTCTCCGAAATGGAAAGTCCACTCATTTGGGGGAGATTTTGGGAGAGTTAAAATAGAAACCTCCCCAATGGGACATAGGGAGCAAAAAAATAACCTGGTCTCTCTCTCTCTCTCAAAAAAGAGCTTTGACATAGATACAGGTACAAATCAGTACCCATCACATTTACATCTGATAGATTAACATATAATATTGAATGTATTTTCCAATTCCATGAGTCTCAGTAAAGATGGCAATAAATGAAAAGGGCAGACATCAAGAACCCACCACCATGTAGAATGATTCATGTTTTTTATTTAAATGACAGCATAAGTACTTAAAAAAAATCTAAATGTTGATTAGTGGAGCAGCAAGCATTTAACTTTTCATCAAGATAGCATTCCAGTATGAGTCAAGATAGAAAAATAAAGTTAGATCGCCATCTGCTGACCATACAAGGAAAAAAAAAAAAAAAAACCAGCGAAATACAGAGGAAAAACAGGCCGATAAACATGCATCACATGCAAATCCAATATTTAATAATCAATACTTGACTACATGTAGAATACAATGATTTAGTACAGGTGCCACCATACAAAAAAGTAATATAGGGGGACACATTTAAAATGTGCCTTGGTTTCCTTTTTTAGGCCTTCTTTCTTCTATTTGCATTTGGTTTTTCACAACACAAGTTCTCCAGCAGAATGTATCAGTTTATATGGATGTGACAAACCAATAAACATCGGCAGGGGTGATTAAAACGATCAGCTTTTAATTTACTCATGCAAAACCTTTATCACAAATGAAAAAAGGGACCCCGTTGTTCAATATTATTGTACAGAGCAGGCAAGTGGAACAAAATAATCTTTACCATCACTTCACCTTTGAAGAGGATTATTAAATATCAGCCCATGCACTGAAAATCACAGCCCCGGATTGAGAACCCCTCATAATGCTCACAATGGCAAGTACTCATCAGTCAGCACAGCCATATGACCACTAAGAAGCGCATCTAAGGCTTGTTCTCTGGTAAGTGCTTCTCAATAGTCAGCGCAGTCACTTGGTCGCTCTTGCCATTGCTAGCATCATGATGGATAATCAATCGGGGGGTATATATTGTGGTGTATAGACTGTTACACTGGCAGCACTGTGGGGTTAATTTACTACAGGCAAATAGACTGAGCACTTTGCAAAGTGCAGTTGCACTCTGCAAGAGCGGTTGCTTCAGAGCTTAGTAAATGAGGGGAAGCTTTGCTGACTTCCATCATCCAATCATGTGCAAGCAAAAATGCTGTTTTTTTTTTAAATGTTCCTTGCATGTGATTGGGTATTCTTTGCAAAGTGAATCTTTACCTTATTTACTACGCTCTGGAGCAACTGCACTTTGCAAAGTACACAGTCTATTTGCCTTTAGTAAATCAACCCTTTTGCAGCAGGGGTCCAGAACGGTGTCCAGGATATTTGGAGTTAGTTCACCTTTTCTTTTTGTGAAAAGGTGAACTTACCGGTTAAAAACAGTTGGAAAATGTGTGTGTTGGCATACCATATAAGGGTGTCTCTTAACAGGCAAAATGTATGAAATATAAGAGATGCAAAAACCATTTTACACACAAGTGTTAGAGAAAGTAATGACACCTTTACATCCAGAGGCATTTAAAGGCCTCCTGACCAGACCAAATGTATAAGTTTTGATGTGTAGCAGCTTACTTAACAACACAACTTTTAACCATTTTGCAAAATTATTTCCACAGAATATCAGTGAAAAATATATATATATATATATATATATATATATAAATAAAATTTTCTCTCTCTTTTGTCACTCATATCACAATCACATCCTCATTTCTAGTTCTTGGAAGTCTTTACACAATGTACCTGCATGTTTCATATGGCAGACATCTGTTGTGCAGCCCCACAACAACATTTTCAAATTTGTTTGGTCAATCTGTTCTGAATGAAATGCATATGCAATGACTACACACACACACACACACACACACACACACACACCTACCTTAAAAAAAAAAAAAAAAAAAGGAAGGGCATAGAAAAATAATAAAAAAAATGAGGAAGGGGGAGCGGCATGCATAAAACGAGTATAAACAAAAGATATAGGATACTTGGGAGGGCAACATCTAGGCTTGCCAGATGAGCAACAAGGCATTTCCATGCAAAAATGGAAGCATAACTATGATTCTAATGATCTAGAAATATTACAGAGAAACAATCTGTTTAAGTCATCTTCTTTGTTATCTATATTTTTAACCCTCAATATATAAAAGTGCAGCGCTGAATCATGAAATATAAACAAATATCAAAAAGATCATTGAACCAAAACATATAAAAAAGTGCATAATTAAATGCCCATACAATAAGGTGCACAAAAGTCAATATTAAAACAGTGAAAATGCCACAAATAGATGTTGATTGATAAACAACTGTCAATTGTGAAATCCTATATATAAAGCTTCCAGACCTGTGGAATGTTCACTGTTTTAATATGGACTTTTTTTGCACCTTATTGTAAGGACAATTAATTATGCACTTTATACGTTGTGTGATTCAATGATTTTTTGATATTGGTTTAGATTTCATGATTCAGCGCTGCACTTATATATTGATTTTTGTGCACATGCATATGGGGATGTGATCAGTGCTAGCAACTGGTCTTTTGAATACCTTAAAACACACACACACACACACACACACACACACACACACACTTATTTACGAAAGGCAAATCCACTTTGCACTGAAAGTGTACTTGGAAGTGAAGTCTCTGTAAATCTGAGGGGTAGATCTGAAATGAGGGGAAGCTCTGCTGATTTTATCATCCAATCATGTGCAAGCTAAATTGCTATTTTCCTTGCATGTCCCCCTCAGATCTACAGCGACAGCAATTGTAGTGCAAAGTGGATTTTCCTTTAGTAAATAACCCCCACTGTGTTTCTAGTACATATGTACTGTAGTTACTTTTGGTTTTTGGGTAGCTCGCAAGACTATCACATACATATTTATAACCCTATTCCACTTGATCCATATTTACAACTGAACTGCAGGCAAATATAAAAAAGACAGATTATTACAGTTCTGTAGCTTTTTAAAACCTCATTAAACCTGAGTTTGACTTGGCGATAGTCTGAACTCTGCTATGCAAGAAGGTAAGAAGAGAAGCAGTGCAAGGAGCATGCTGTGCGGGGGAGAGACAGATGAGCTCATACATCTCCTTTCACTGTTCTGTCTCAGGGTAGGGATGGGAAATAACCTGTAAGGCTGCTTTTACACTGGGGTGGCTGGCCTGTTAGCCGCTGTTTAAGCAGCAATTTTCGGCCGCTAGTGGGGAGCTTTTAACTCCCACTAGTGGCTGAAGGTGTTAAAACACTTGTGTTGAGGCGATTCGGAAGCGCTGCCCATTCATTCCAATGGGCAGGGGTGGTGTAGGAGCGCTGTATACAACGCTCCTACACTGCCCCCAAAAGATGCTGCTTGCAGGACTTTTCCCGTCCCGCAAGCCCACCGCCCCAGTGTGAAAGCACTCTAGCTTTCACACTGGGGAGGCATGAGACAGATCCCTGCATCAACACAATTAAACAATGCTGTTGCAGGGATCAAACAATGCTGCTGCAAGGATCTCTCCCGCTGAGACATATTCTGATTAGGGGGAGCTCACCAAAATACACTAATCAGCACTTGCAGCCAATGGCTGAAAACGCTGATCATATGCTGATTTTCCAGGAAAAACCAAGGTCTGTTGAACAGACCGCAAATATGCAGAGCAAAAAGTTATGTGTACTGGACTTTAAGTGTTACTAAACCCAGGACCCTGTATTCACTATATCTGGTCTCCCACAGTACATGGAACATGGAAATGCAATACTTTTTTTAGTAAATATATATAAACTGCTAAATACCTTTTCTCATCAACAGTATATAGCAGTCTTGTGACTTCCATCTGTGTCTGTCTAAGCACTGCTTAAAGCTTGTAGGAGGAGTTTTCATTCTCCTCCGACTGTCCCATGAGGCTGCATGATCCCTGACTTTGTCTGGAGAGCGCTAATTGACCCTTTGCTGATCACATGCAGTCCCAAAAAAAAAAAAAAAATAATAGCAATACACACCTTAGACTGTGCAGAGTGCCTCCTAGGGCTCAGTACTATCAGGAGATGGTTTTGGGACAGTAGAAGGGGAGGATCAATTTTTTTTTTTTTTTTTTTTTTTTTAACCCCTTAGATTCCACAGCGAGTATACCAAGCATGCTTTACTGCATAATACTGACTGCTTTTACGGTTGTGGGTTTAGTAACACTTTAATGCTTGCCTCCAGATGCAATTGTTGCACTCGATATTTTAAATCTGAGCTGTATCCGTTAAAGAACCATTAATATGAAGGCGATTTGTTTAATTCTTCGTGCGTTTTACAGAAAAACAAAGTCACTTGTTATTTATCAGTTTTTAGGAAATAACTTTTTCGGACATAGCATCATGTTTGTTTCAACAACAGAGATAGCATCAACCTGTGTCTCAAGCATCTGTTACGGAAGCAAAATTTGATAGGGCTAGCCACATTACAATTGTTACTAATTTTTTTCACAAACTCAGCATAGTTACATACCCAAATAACACGCTTGGCCCTGGCCGCACCTGCAGTCCACTGGTCTTTTGGTTAAATAAAATAACGGTTATGCAGGCCATACATGGGTTGAATTTTGAAAATCAGAAATTTTGTGTGTTTTGTGATCCAATGATGCCACCATCGATTTTGAAATTCGACCAACCAAGCCCTCAATTTCACCTCATGTTGCTACAGAAAATAATTTTCGTGGCCAGGAATCATCTTTCCTTTCCAGGAATTTTATTTTCTTGTGCGCATTCCTTTTTTGAGTATATTTCTCATAGGATTCTCCAATCATTGATTAGAAAATCGTTCCAAAAATATCCAACATTCCCTCAATTTCGAGGGCCGCATGAAAATTGGCTGTTGCTGCGGTCCACTAATCTGAAATTCGAACGAAAATTCTTAGAAAAGATTTTCAAAAGAAAATTCTTTCAGGATTCGACCCATGTATGGCCGGCCTTAGCCTTCCTGAGCAACAGTGATGCACTAGGGGTGCAATGTGATCGAATTATCCACTTTTTCAGTAGTATTCAATGCTTTCCTTGTTCCAGAACACTGCCCAACCTCAGAAGTGAGTCTGCACGTGTATATGAGGGCTATTATTTTTTCTGCAACTGGGGTGGGGGGAGGGAAGTATAAAAGACTAGTGAGAAAAAAAAAAAAAAAAAAAAACACACAGTTTAACTAAAAAATGTTGTATAAATTCTCCTTTAAGGGGGCGTGGCAAGCGTGTATCCTATGCCTACATACTTTTGCTAATAGGTGTCCCTCGCTCCCATCTCAAAAAGATTAGAGACAGGAGACAGAGATAGAGAGAGAGATTATATATTACACACACGCCTGCCATTACTAGATTTAGAGATACATCTCTTACCATACTTGTCTCTCAGGCCAACAGTACATCGGAAGACACCTCCAAAAGCTACATCCTCACCAAATATTACTGCAAAAAAGAAAAAAAAATGCAAATTATATTAAAAATGGATAAGTGTTGGCTGGGCAAATCTGATGAAGTTTTGTGCACAAAAGAGACAGTTTGGGCCGGGCAAATTTAAATGAGAAAATTATATATATATATATATATATATATATATATATATATATATATATATATATATATATATATATATATATATATATATATATATATATATATACACACACATATACACACACACACACATACATACACACAGTTGTGCTCATAAGTTTACATATCCTGGCAGAATTTATGATTTCTTGGCCATTTTTCTGAGTATATGAACGATAACACAAAAACTTTTCACTCATGGTTAGTGTTTGGCTTTAGCCCTTTATTATCAATCAGCTGTGTTCACTCTTTTAAAATCATAATGGCATCAGAAACTACCTAAAATGACCCCAATCAAATGTTTACATACTCTGGTGATTTTGGCCTGATAACATGCACACAAGTTGACACAAAGGGCTATTAAAAAAGGTAACTATCCTCACCTGGGAGCTGTTTGCTTGTAATGTGTGTGTCAATGCGTTTCTGGACTCCTGACAGACCCTTGCATCTTTGATCCAGTGCTGCACTGACATTTCTGGATTTTGAGTCATGGGAAAAGCAAAATGAACTGTTAAAGGATCTGCGGGAAAAGGCAGTTGAAATGTAAAAAACAGGAAAGGGATATAAAAAGATATCCAAGGAATTGAAAATGGCAATCAGCAGTGTTCAAACTCTAATCAAGAAGTGGAAAAAATTAGAGGTTCTGTTAAAACCAAACCACAGTCAGGTAGACCAACTAAAATTTCAGCCACAACTGCCAGGAAAATTGTTCAGGATGCAAAGAAAAACCCACAACTAACTTCAGGTGAGATACAGGAGTCTCTGAAAACATGTGGCGTGGCTGTTTCAAGATGCACAATAAGGACGCACTTGAAGAAAGATGGGCTGCATGGTCGAGTCGCCAGAAGAAAGCCATTACTACGCAAATGCCACAAAGTATCCCGCCTATAATATGCCAAACAGCAGAGACAAGCCTCAAACCTTTTGGCACAAAGTCATTTGGAGTGATGAGACCAAAAATGTAGCTTTTTGGCCACAACCATAAACATTACCTTTGGAGATGAGTCAATAAGGCCTATGATTAAAAAGGTACACCATTCCTACTTTCAAACACGGAGGTGGATTGCTAATTTTTTGGAGATGTGTGAGCTACAAAAAGGCACAGGAAATTTGGTCAAAATTGATGGCAAGATGAATGCAGTATGTTATCAAAAAATACTGGAGGAACATTTGCATTCATCGGCCAGGAAGCCGCGCATGGGACCTACTTGGACATTCCAACATGACAATGATCCAAAACACAAAGCCAAATCGACCAGTCATTGGCTACAGCAGAATAAAGTGAAGGTTCTGGAGTGGCCATCTCAGTCTCCTGACCTCAATATCATTGAGCCACTCTGGGGAGATCTCAAAAGTGCAGTTCATGCAAGACAGCCCAAGAATTTACAGGAACTGGAGGCTTTTTGCCAAGAGGAATGGGCAGCTTTACCATCTGAGAAGATAAAGAGCCCCATCCACAAATAGCACAAAAGACTTCAAGCTGTCATTGATGTTAAAGGGGGCAATACACGGTATTAAGAACTGGGGTATGTAAACTTTTGATCAGGGTCATTTGGATAGTTTGTTGCCATCATGATTAAGGCCCCTTTCACATTTATAAGACTTGTCCCACGATTTTGTACTGCAAAATCGTATGACAAGTTATTCTCCATGATTTTCAACGACTACCATTCATATTGGCATGACTTTAAGTCGTGCAGACTTCAAAGTAGTCCCCGCACTACTTTGGTCCAACTTCCATACGATTTGTACTCCATAGACCTCAATGTTAAACCCTCAAGTAGCATGCAAATCGTACCTGAATAATACAGACACGATTTCAGCACTACTTTGTAAGCACAAGCTGAGAATGGTTAAATGTCAAAGTCGTACAAAGTAGTACTGCTCCCAAATTGCGGCAAAATCGCGGCCGCAAAATCGCTGTAAAATTGCGCGACTTTGAAGTCGTATAAGTGTGAAAGGGGCCTTAAAAAGAGCAAACACAGTTGATTGATAATATATTAACAATAGTTTATAATGTATACGTTCCTTAATTGACATTTGCCACATCCAGCTCTCTTAGTAGGTAACCTTGTGAAACAGTATAAAATAGATCATTAACATTAACCAAACGTTTAAAAAGCAGATTTTCAATTAAAGCCCCATATTTTCCTTAAACATTACTAGCGCACCAGTAGAGGGAACTAGAGGACTTTTAAAATTGAATTAATTCAAACGATTTCACTATATTCCAGACCACGTAAACCAAAAAGGTCTTGATTTTTATCCTTCATAAAAAGCAACTAAACTTTACAATCCTCCAGCAAATTTCACGTTTTTTTTTTTTTTTTTTTTTTTTTAAACGTGAAAACACCCCAACAACAGTTAACCACTTGCCGCCTGCCATATAGCAAAATGAAGGCTGGAAACTGGTTCTGTTATCCTGACTGGACTTTTTGAAAGATAAAAAGTGCATTTTACATACTATGTAGATCAAACCAAAATGGGGGACTGTGTTCTAAATCAGAGACAGTCCCTCAAAATCAGGGACAGTTGGGAATAATGTATATATTCATCACCCCTACATGATGTCAGTCTGACACACCGCATTTCCAATCTAGGTAAAGAGCCCATGAGGGATGATAAAAATTTAAATAAAACAGAAAACCGCGCTAGAACAATAATGAGTAAAGTCCAATCAACAATTGATGAAGCAAAGTTCAATTAAAGTCCAAAACAAAAAACAGTAGATTTCTCTATGTGATGAGATGGAGAAAATATATGAAAAATAACTGTGTGGTGAACTGCTTACCAGAAAGTAAGCCAATCAGACGGATGGCTTAAACCCAGCCCAGGCCTTTAAGAGCGCTCCAAAATGGGCAGGATCCGTCGCGCTCATGCAGCAGAACGGGTCCGCATAGGGTTTAATCAGAAAAAAATACAAAGACCATAGCGTGATACCGACATAATAATATATGAGATCAAAAAAAGGAGAAAAATGTGTTCCCACAAATAATCATAAAAATCATAAATGCACCCTGAATGCACAGGGACGTGAAAATGGTGACATGCAACATGCAATGAGTAGTGTCCTTGAAAGTGAAATTTAAAACACCAAGTGTATATGTTTGAGAACGTCAACCTGTGACGAAACGCGTCTGGGAGGGACGTGCTGACGTCACCACGTCGCCCTGTTGTGGACGGGAGCTGTTTGAGTGCCGGCCGGCATTGCTGTTTTTCATTGTTTTTAATGTAAGGGTTTGCTTTTTAATAAATTGGAGTCTCAACGTTATCACGCTATTGGCTGCTTCTCTTCCTTGAAAACATATGCATATTTCAGCCTGTGGAGAGCCTGCCAGGATGGGATCGCGGTGACTTCGCCAAGGTTTCGTTTGGGCCATTTCCAATCAACCTTTTGGTGAGCAGGAACCCCTATGGGTTCAATTAAGTCTATACTCTGGGTCACACAGAGGCAGTAAGCCTACAACTGATTATATCTTCACCAGTTTGCCATCTGGTAAGCGGCCTTTGTGTCTGTGCACCTGGTGTGTTTTTTCGGTTTATGGCGTTTTTTGTCTGCCCTTCTAATGTTATCTTCTGATAAACAGATACACTTGGTGTTTTAAATTTCACTTTCAAGGACACTACTCATTGCATGTTGCATGTCACCATTTTCACGTCCCTGTATATGCTGTGCATTCAGGGTGCATTTATGATTATTTGTGGGAACACATTTTTCTCCTTTTTTTGATCTCATATATTATTATGTCAGTATCACGCTATGGTCTTTGTATTTTTTTCTGATTAAACCCTATGCGGACCCGTTCTGCTGCATGAGCGCGACGGATCCTGCCCATTTTGGAGCGCTCTTAAAGGCCTGGGCTGGGTTTAAGCCATCCGTCTGATTGGCTTACTTTCTGGTAAGCAGTTCACCACACAGTTATTTTTCATATATTTTCTCCATCTCATCACATAGAGAAATCTACTGTTTTTTGTTTTGGACTTTAATTGAACTTTGCTTCATCAATTGTTGATTGGACTTTACTCATTATTGTTCTAGCGCGGTTTTCTGTTTTATTTATTCTATTGGTGTGCCTCACTTATAACCGCAGCTATATAGGATTTGATCTTTTACGTTATTTCATTATTTGTACCTAGGAGTTATTTTATCCTTATTCACAATTTATTTTTCTTCTTCATTGGTATTTATTTTTATTATTTTTTCCAAGTGCAATTTTATTTTTATTATATGATAAAAATTTAGTTTGGGTACAGCGTCGCATGACCGTGCAATTTTTCAAAATGTGATAGCGCTGAAAGTTGAAAATTGGACTGGGTAGGAAGGAAGGGGAAGTGCTCTGTATTAAAGTGGCTAAAAGAAAAATTCTAAATCTGAAATAGAACTTAACTACGGTCTACCTGGCATTGCCTTTTAAATTAGATAAAATAGGACACGACTTTAGATGTTTTTAACTGAAGCAGAAAGAACAAGATACTATAACATTTTGCTGTCATTACAGAACAGAACAAAGCACAGCAAAGTTATTTGCAAATGGAAAATATATTGGCTCATTCCAACACAGGTTAGTAAAGCCAGCATTCCCAACCACCAGTGGACATTGTGTTTGTTTGCACCATGGCACTACAAAAAAATAGCTATACCAATTAGCACAAAACGTAGGTCATGATAAAAACGGTAAAACATTTTGGGTTTCCGGTTTTCAAGGTAAAAGTTAGGAAAAGATATACAAGAAATGATTTTGAGCAGTAAGATTAGTAAGAAATAAGTGGAAAGAAAGACCAAAGGAATAAGAACAGGTAGCAAATTGTGCAAGATCAAAGAAATCAAAGGATGAGAAAGCAAGGATAAAGAAATAGTGGAATAAGCCTTTTGGAGGCACAGGGAAAAGAAGAACAGAAACAATGGTGTCACACATCACTAAAGTCAGGAGCCATTTCCTCTATTATTCATGATCACTTTCAGATTTCATAGGGTGAAATGTCAAATTATGGAGGGCAAAAATTAGAACAGTCCCATTATTAAAAATGGAAGAAAAAAAATATATTATATGAAGTTTGCTGCTCAAAAGTGACAAATCAGATTCCTGGTTTAATTTTCACAAATAAAATAAGATAAAACCCTACTGGTCTCTATAGGAAATAACTCTTTTTTGCTCCCCTTAAATAGTTATTACCAGTCCTCAGATTAGGAATCTGGCAGTTATTAGGGCTAGCTTTGAGCTGGCATAAAGAGATGCACCAGTATTCAGAGTGAGGTATGTTTGCGCTGGAGAGCGGTCATGTACAGTACACCCCTCACATTTTTGTAAATATTTTATTATATCTTTTCATGTGACAACACTGAAGAAATGACACGTTGCTACAAATGTAAAGTAATGAGTGTGCAGCCTGTATAACAGTGTAAATTTGCTGTCCCCTCAAAATAACACCACACAGCCATTAATTTCTAAACCGCTGGCAACAAAAGTGAGTACACCCCTAAGTGAAAATGTTCAAATTGGGCCCAAAGTGTCAATATTTTGTGTGGCTACCATTATTTTCCAGCACTGCACTAAACCTCTTGGGCATGGAGTTCACCAGAGCTTCACAGGTTTCCACTGGAGTTCTCTTCCACTCCTGCATGACAACATGATAGAGCTGGTGGATGTTAGAGACCTTGTGCTCCTTCGCCTTCTGTTTAGGGATGGCCCACAGATGCTCAATAGGGTTTAGGTCTGAAGACATGCTTGGCCAGTCCAGCACCTTTACCCTCAGCTTCTTCAGCAAGGCAGTGGTTGTCTTCGAGGCGCGTTTGGGGTAGTTATGTTGGAATACTGCCCAGCGGCCCAGTCTCCAAAGGGAGGGGGATTATTCTCTGCTTCAGTATGTCATAGTACACGTTGGTATAAATGGTTCCCTCAATGAACTGAAGCTCCCCAGTGCCGGCAGCACTCATGCAGCCCCAGGCCATGACACTCCCACCACCATGCTTGACTGTAGGCAAGACATACTTGTCTTTGTACTCAACTGGTTGCTGCCCCACAAGCTTGACACCATCTGAATCAAATAAGTTTATCTTGGTCTCATCAGACCACAGGACATGGTTCCAGTAATCAATGTCCTTAGTCTGCTTGTCTTCACCAAACTGTTTGCAGGCTTTCTTGTACATCATCTTTAGTCATCTGAGGGTTCTTTCTGGGATGACAGCCATGCAGACCAATTTGATGCAGTGTGAGGTATATGGTCTGAGCTGACAGGCTGACACCCCCACCCCTTCAACCCCTGTAGCAATGCTGGCAGCACTCATACATATATTTCTCAAAGACAACCTCTGGATATGACGCAGAGCACGTGCCCTCAAATTCTTTGCTCGACCATGGCAAGGCTTGTTCTGGGTAGAACCCGTCAGGTTAAGATAGAGCAACAATTCTTTTTTTCAGATCCTCAGAGTTCTTTGCCATGAGGTACCATGTTGAACTTCCAGTGTGAGAGAGTAAGAGCGATAACACCAAATTTAACACACCTGCTCCCCATGCACACCTGAGACCTTGTAACACTAACGAGTCACATGACACCAGGGACGGAAAATGGCTAATTGGGCCCAATTTGGACATTTTTACTTAAGGGTGTACTCACTTTTGTTGCCAGTGGTTTAGACATTAATGGATGTGTGTTGAGTAATTTTGAGGGGACAGCGAATTTATACAAGCTATACACTCACTACTTTACATTGTAGCAAAGTGTCATTTCTTCAGTGTTGTCATGAAAAATAGGATTTTTTACTTACCGTAAAATCCGTTTCTCTGAGTTCATTGACAGACACAGCCTTCTTATTCAGAACCATAGGGTTATATCACCTCTATTAGTAGTAGGCCTAGGCAAAACAAAAAAAAAAAAAAAAAAAAAAAAAAAAACACACACTTGCCCACGCCCATGGGCCGTCCTCAGACAGTATAGAACCCACTACCTGCTCTAGGCAATCAGTTTAGTAGCAAGCCGTAATAGAAGTATCAAAACAACTCCAAAGAGGGGTGGGTGCTGTGTCTGTCAATTAATTCAGAGAAAATGGTTATGATAAGTAAAAAAAAAAAAAAAAAAAAAAATCCTAATTTTCTCATTCATTCATTGACAGACACAGCCTTCTTATTCAGAACCATAGGGACGTCCCAAAGCAGTGCCAAACATAAGGGGTGGAACAACGAAAATTCCCAAGGCTAACACAAGAGCCATCCAGGTAACAAGAACTTCACACAGGACCAGCTGGACCCCAACCTGAACGCTATACTTTCAGGAGGGAATAGACCCTCAAAACAGCAGCCTGTAAAAACTTGCGACCAAAAGAGGCATCCGCAGATGTCAACCCATCCACTTCGTAGACTTGTGAAAATGTACACTGACGACCAGTGGTCGCCTTGCAAACTTGCACAACGGACGCATGATTACAGAAGGCCCAAGAAGCACTAAGCGCCCGAGAAGAATGCGCCGTAACAGGGAAGGAGGCACCCAATCCCTGAGAGAATAGCCCTCCATCCAGAGAAGGGTCCCAGAAAAAAAAAAAAAGAAAAAAAAAAAAAAACAGACTGCCCCTTTCTTGGCCCGTCCGCAAAAACCCATGACCAGGAACACAAGAAAGGCAACACAATGTCCTTATTCAAATGGAAATCAAAGGACGGAACTCTGTAAAAAAGGTAAGGTGAACGACAAGATAACACCACCCTTTTTGACACCCTGTGAGTGGAGGCGATAGCCACCAAAATGCCACCTTCCGAGACAGTAAGTAATGGGGAGAGAGACAGCGAGAGAGAGAGAGACAGCGAGAGAGAGAGAGAGAGAGAGAGAGAGAGACAGCGACAGCGAGAGAGAGAGAGACAGCGTCAGCGAGAGAGAGAGAGACAGCGACAGCGACAGAGAGAGAGACAGCGACAGCGAGAGAGAGACAGCGACAGCGACAGAGAGAGAGAGAGACAGCGACAGCGACAGAGAGAGAGACAGCGACAGCGACAGAGAGAGAGACAGCGACAGCGACAGAGAGAGAGACAGCGACAGCGAGAGAGACGACAGCGAGAGAGAGAGAGACAGCGACAGCGAGAGAGCGAGAGAGAGAGCGAGAGAGCGAGAGACAGCGAGAGAGAGAGACAGCGAGAGAGAGCGAGCGAGACAGCGAGAGAGAGCGAGCGAGACAGCGAGAGAGAGCGAGCGAGACAGCGAGAGAGAGCGAGCGAGACAGCGAGAGAGCGAGCGAGACAGCGAGAGAGCGAGCGAGACAGCGAGAGAGCGAGCGAGACAGCGAGAGAGCGAGCGAGACAGCGAGAGAGCGAGCGCGACAGCGAGAGAGAGAGCGAGACAGCGAGAGAGAGAGCGACAGCGAGAGAGAGAGCGACAGCGAGAGAGCGAGCGACAGCGAGAGAGCGAGCGACAGCGAGAGAGAGAGAGCGAGCGACAGCGAGAGAGAGAGCGAGCGACAGCGAGAGAGAGAGCGAGCGACAGCGAGAGAGAGAGCGAGCGACAGCGAGAGAGAGAGCGAGCGACAGCGAGAGAGAGAGCGAGCGACAGCGAGAGAGAGAGAGCGACAGCGAGACTTCTGGAGAACCAAAATCACATTCCACGGCGGTAGAAGAAACCGCACTGGTGGAAACAGACGTCTAAACCCTGGAATAATGGAAAAAAAAAAAAAGTCTCTAAACTCTAAAAGCAGGATGGAAGAACAATCCTTGGGACAGTAGGACCTTCCTGAGAGGCAGTCGCCTAGACCATAGGGACCCATCCGGAGGCAAAAGAATGACTGGAATCCCCGCAGCCGTGATCCTGCCAAAAAGCCACAGCAGAGGCTGGAGAGGAGGAAAGGCATAGAGCAAACATGGGACAGTAGAACCGCCAGAAGATCCCGTGACCTTACCAAAAACCTTGGTACTGTCCTGTTGAGCCAGGATGCAAAACAGATCTACTTCAGGCGTGCCCCCAGCGGAGCCAAATACGATGAAACACGGCCCACCTCATAATCCAACCCTAACCAAGGTATCCGTTTTACAGTATTCCAGTATTATAGCATTCTACTCCTGGAAAAGTGTACACCAGAAAGGGCCGGAACGAAACGCTCTGCCCACCGGAGGATACTGGCAAAGGCCAGGTCCGCCAACAGTCCATTTTGGCCCGCCCTGGTGAAGGACATAAGCCACCGCCGTTGCCTTGTCCGACTGGATCTGTACCGGGAGCCCCTGAAGTCATGAAGTTCCAGGACCTTACTCAGTAGTCTGGATTCCACTAACGTCCGACGACCCTGAGCAGAGCTCAGTCCCAGGAACTCTCCCCACCTGGACAGACAGGCATTGGTGGTCACCCTGTTCAATACAAGGGGAGAAAGGATTTACCCCACCGAAGAGCGAACCCATCAGACTAGGGAGACTCTGGTTTCCTGACTCAGCCGAATCCGATTGTCCAGAGACCTTGGGTATTTGTCCCATTATGCCAGGATCTCCCCGAAGGGAGCTTGTATGGAATTGTGCAAATGGAATCGGCTCAAAAAAATAGATACCATCCGATCCAACACCCACATGCAGATCCGCAGAGGAGCCCACCTGCCGGACAGTAAATGAAAAAACGCAGTCTGCAACTTCCGGAGTATTGTCTGGGAGAAGAACACGCTGGCCAGAGCTGAAGCCCGGGTCAGGCTCAGATAATCCAACTATCTGGCAGGGCCAAGCAGGATAACTTTGCTCCTCGGAGTAGTCGATGAGTCGGAAAAGAAGATCATCCAGGCAGCCCAGGATCACAAACCTCCACCGACATAACCACGCCAGATCCGGGGCCAACACCCCTGAACACCCGAGGAGTGGTGGCCAGACCCAAAGGGGCAACACCACATGCTCATAACGCTCCGCACCAACAGCAAAAAAACAAAAAAAAAAAAAAAAAACACACCACACACACACACGAAGTGCTGGAGTCGGGCACATGACAGAATGCATAAGTAGCATTCATGATGTCGATAGAAGTCAGAAAGTCCCCATGATGAAGGAGTGCCACCGCTGTGCGGACGGACTCCATCCTGACCTACTGTACCCCCACACGGCAGGCCAAGGCCTTGAGGTCCAAAATTAGATGTACCATAAAACCCCTGAAACCGTTCTCAGCAGGAGAACCGGGACCATCACACTCTACAGCAATGGGGCTTGCACAGCCTCCCGTGGAGAACAGCCAACAGTCTGACGACAAACACCCTTGGAAGCAAAAAAAAAAAAAAAAAAAAAAAAAAAAAAAAAACTCTTTGGAGCAACACAGCCGGAAAACTATCTTGTAACCGGACAAGATCAAGACGCTACATGATGCCATTCAGGGTTGCGCGCCCCCCCCCCCCCAAAATACATGTCTCAGCACCACTGAGGAAACAGAGCTCAGCAACCAGGGTAACTGCGGCCAAGCGACAGTACTTGGTATGTCAGCTGGACCTTTAGAAGCCAGAGATTCCTCTATTGGAACCATGGCTGCCTTGACCAGCCTAGAGACAGGGGAATCCACTACTGGTGGAACAATCCACTACTGAAGGAGGGACTCCCCAAAAGGGGTACCTTACAGAAAGTGTTCTTGGAAACACAAAAACACACATTGGACACTCCCAGTCCTCATGGACAAATTTTGTCAGAATAAGAAGGAAAAGGTAAGGCCTTCGCCGCACAAAACAGCTTATCCAAAGGGATACCGGCCCTCTGCTGCAGCCACCGCTGCATCCCCCATCTTGAAAAAAAGGTTCCCGCACAGATGCAATAAGTGCAAAAACCAGTGCCCCTCGACCGAGGCCCTGAACAAGGAGCACAGACCGAAGCCCCTCCACAGACCTGGGGCTCCCCCACAGGGCCACAGACCAAGGCCCCTCACAATAGGCAACCACCAGGCCGCAGAAGCCATGGCCCAGTAGGCCGCAAAAAATGTGGCCCAAATTTTCGGCCATCTGCCGCGAACGGGGGGACCGGACCAATCCATCTGTAGGCCGCAAAGCCGTGTCCCAAATTATGGAAGTGGCGGCCTACATTTTTGGCTGCACACCGCAAGTGCGTGGCCCCCTGACCCCAAACAGACAATGGTGGCCTCCGCCGCCCACTCTGGGGCCACCCCCCCCCCAGTGCCCAGTCAGTCGAACGTGGATGTCCGGTCACTCACCTCCTGGGCCTCAAAATGCAGCAGGTGGGCCCATGGGATACCCCCCCAGTAGCAAAGCCAAGGGTGGAAGGGGGGGCAGTGTGTCCACAAAGCCCCTAGGTCGGAAGCCTGGACCTCAACCAGGAAGGAGAGGAGGAGGGGGGTTGGAGGTGAACCCCGGAGGGACCGACCACCCCAGGGAGTACCTGCGCCCCCCACCCCTCCAGGAAAGGAGAGGCGGAGGGGCCCCTTACTTACCGCTCCAGTGAAGTGCGCGGGTAAAGCTCCCAGACAGATCCTCCTTGCCACCGAAGTGGGGGGGGTTGTCGGCCGTGAGGAATGCTGCGACACAGGCCGAGACCCGGTCGTATGTGACCTCGCGAGACTTTTAACTCACAGGGCCAGCCCCTGTCCAGTGGGGGCTATGTCGCGGCCAATCTACCGCGTAGCTGAGATCTGCACGCGCTCGCTGGCCAGACTGGGGTGACCCTCTGGATCTAAGTATCCAGTCCATCGCCCAGCCCGGCAGTTGATTGTAGGTCTCACCCCAGCAGGGAACCAGGTCCTTACTCCTGACTAGGCAGAAAAAAAAAAAAAAATGCCTAGAGCAGGGAGGGGGTTATATACTGTCTGAGGATGGCCAATGGGCGTGGCCAAGTGTTTTTTTTTTTTTTTTGTTCGTCCTACTCCTAATAGAGGCGATATAACCCTATGGTTCTGAATAAAAAGACTGTCAATGAACGAATGAGAAAGATATTTTATTATACTTACAAAAATGTGAGGGGTGTACTCACTTTTGTGAGATACTGTATGTGACAGCTTTCTCACACACACACACACATACTACTAAACCCCCGGTGCCAATAAGCTGTTGGACAGGAGATTCCCCAGCCCAAAGCTAAATGTAAACAAATGGCCTGGGGATGATAATGTCATTACCCAAATATGGCAATGCCCATGGGTCTGTGGAACCTAATGGGGAACTGTGAGACTAGCTCCCCATTAGGTCTACTTAAAAAGCGGAACTACACCTATAGCAACTTGATTTAAAAAAAAAATAAAAAATAAAAAAAAAGAGTGTTCTTAAGTAGAGCTGCACAATTAATCAAAAAAAAAAAAATAATAATCACGCCCTCAATTCAACCCCCCCCCCCTCACGATCTTAATCCGGCATTTTCACGATTCATTCATGTAACAAGTGCAGAGCCATTCTCTGCTAAAAAAAAAAAAAACCAAACACACCCACAACGGTCTATAAATGAGGTCAGTTTAACCACTTAAAAAGACTAATCCTTTTTCTGACACGTGTTGCTTACAAGTTAGAATCCGTATTTTCTGCTAGAAAATTACTTAGGACAAATAACAAATGAAACCACCAAGCTCCTCATTCACTCCCTCGTTATCCCTCGCCTTGACCATTGCAACTCCCTTCTCATTGGCCTGCCTCTCCATAGGCTATCCCCTCTTAAGTCTATCATGAATGCTGCTGCCAGACTTATACATCTTACCAACCGCTCAGTGTTTGCCAACGCTCTTCTCCAATCCCTACACTGGCTCCCAATCACCCAGTGAATTAAATTCAAAATGCTAACCACAACATACAAAGCCATTCACAACTCTGCCCCGAGCTACCTCACCAATCTTGTCTCCAAATATCACCCAAACCGTCCTCTCAGCTCTTCTCAAGACCTCCTACTCTCAAGCTCTCTCGTCTCCTCCTCTCATACTCGTCTCCAGGATTTCTCCAGAGCCTCTCCCATCCTCTGGAACTCGCTACCTCCACATGTCCGGCTATCCCCTACTCATCAGACGATCCCTGAAAAACTCATCTCTTCAGGAAAGCCCATCACGTCGCTAATCTTTTACCAATTCCATCAGCTCATTCCCCACAGTTACCTTTTGTACCACCTGCACCACCCTATTAGAGATTGCAAGCTCTTCTGAGCAGGGCCCACTTAAGCCTCTTTTATGTTATTATAACTGTATTGTATTCCTTTTATATTGTAAAGCGCTGCGTAAACTGTTGGCGCTATATAAATCCTGTATAAATAATAATTTTAGCAGAGACCCTGGAGAATAAAATGGCAGTCGTTGCGATTTTTTATTTCACGCTGTATTTGCGCAGCGGTCTTGCAAACGCAATTTTTTTGGGAAAAAATAAATTAAAAAAACACACACACACACACACACATATATATTAGTGGGGCAAAAAAAGGATTTAGTCAGCCACCAATTGTGCAAGTTCTCCCACTTAAAAAGATGAGAGAGGCCTGTAATTGTCATCATAGGTCATACCTCAACTGTGAGAG
Organism: Aquarana catesbeiana; assembly: GCF_042186555.1. Taxonomy (NCBI): domain Eukaryota; kingdom Metazoa; phylum Chordata; class Amphibia; order Anura; family Ranidae; genus Aquarana; species Aquarana catesbeiana. The sequence continues at coordinate 320,154,810 of NC_133327.1, read as the reverse complement.
ACAAAATGTGGAAACAAATCCAGACAATCACATTGTCTGATTTGGAAAGAATTTATTTGCAAATTATGGTGGAAAATAAGTATTTTGTCAATATCAAAAGTTCATCTCAATACTTTGTTATATATCCTTTGTTGGCAATGACAGAGGCCAAACGTTTTCTGTAAGTCTTCACAAGGTTGTCACACACTGTTGCTGGTATGTTGGCCCATTCCTCCATGCAGATCTCCTCTAGCGCAGTGATGTTTTGGGGCTGTCGCTGGGCAACATGGACTTTCAACTCCCTCCAAAGGTTTTCTATGGGGTTGAGATCTGGAGACTGGCTAGGTCACTCCAGGACCTTGAAATGCTTCTTACAAAGCCACTCCTTCGTTGCCCAGGCGGTGTGTTTGGGATCATTGTCATGCTGAAAGACCCAGACACGTTTCATCTTCAATGCCCTTGCTGATTGGAGGAGGTTTGCACTCAAAATCTCACGGTACATGGCCCCATTCATTCTTTCATGTACACGGATCAGTGGTCCTGTTCCCTTTGCAGAGAAACCGCCCCAAAGCATGATGTTGCCACCCCCCATGCTGCACAGTAGGTATGGTGTTCTTTGGTTGCAACTCAGCATTCTCTCTCCTCCAAACACGATGAGTTGTGTTTCTACCAAACCGCTCTACTTTGGTTTCATCTGACCATATGACATTCTCCCAATTCTCTTCTGGATCATCCAAATGCTCTCTAGCAAACCTCAGACGGGCTCGGACATGTACTGGCTTAAGCAGGGGGACATGTCTGGCACTGCAGGATCTGAGTCCCTGGCGGCGTAGTGTGTTACTGATGGTAGCCTTTGTTACCTTGGTCCCAGCTCTCTGCAGGTCATTCACTAGGTCCCCCCGTGTGGTTCTGGGATTTTTGCTCACCGTAATTGTGATCATTTTGACCCCACGGGGTGAGATCTTGCGTGGAGCTCCATATCGAGGGAGATTATCAGTGGTCTTGTATGTCTTCCATTTAATTATTGCTCCCACAGTTGATTTCTTCACACCAAGCTGCTTGCCTATTGCAGATTGTCTTCCCAGCCTGGTGCAGGTCTACAATTTTGTTTCTGGTGTCCTTCGACAGCTCTTTGGTCTTCACCATAGCGGAGTTTGGAGTGTGACTGTTTGAGGTTGTGGACAAGTGTCTTTTATACTGATAACAAGTTCAAATAGGTGCCATTAAAACAGGTAATGAGTGGAGGACAGAGGAGCCTCTTAAAGAAGAAGATACAGGTCTGTGAGAGCCAGAAATCTTGCTTGTTTGTAGGTGACCAAATACTTATTTCCCACCATAATTTGCAAATAAATTCTTTAAAAAAAATAAAAAAAAAAAAAAATCAGACAATGTGATTGTCTGGATTTGTTTCCACATTTTGTCTCTCATAGTTGAGGTATACCTACGATGACAATTACAGGCCTCTCTCTCTCTCATCTTTTTAAGTGGGGGAACTTGCACAATTGGTGGCTGACTAAATTTTTTTTTCTCAGTGGGGCAAAAAAGTAAAGTGATACTCATTATTTTCAGAATCGTGCAGCTCTATTCTTTAGCAAGGAACATACATTCCACATTAAGAATTATGCTACCAAAATCTGTGTGTGCTGTAAATTGCCTTCAGCATTGTTCCCATTTCTTCTTGCTGGAGGCTGCCTGAAGCCCAGAGTCCCTGAACAGCAGTAAATCATAAAGCAGACTAAACCCATCGATTTAACGGTTTAAAAGAACAGTTACATTGCTGGAATGCCAGAATTGCAATGCTGTCACTTTTGCTTATGTCCTCAGCCAAACCATCAAATGGCTGGAGTCAAATAATACCATGTGAAGCACCATGGCAGTTGCAGATTAAACAGAAGCTGCATCCTTCGCTGTAAAGGATAGGAGGGTTTAAGTCTGCTTTAGGGCTGTCAGCAGATCGGTCTCTACAAACTCAGCAGTACCTAAAAATAAGAGAGCAACTGAGCATGTGCAGAGCAGGATGAAACTCTGTATGACTGGATTTTAAACAGTAATGTATAGCAGCCCTCAAAAAATCCACTCACCTGCTCACATTCTGTGAGTGGAATTTGAGGGCTGGCGAGCTATGGCTGCCCGGGAGCGGGGGGACTTTGATAAACAGATCACCCGACTAATCCCGGGACATGTGACATATATCAAAGTTCCCAGGCCAGGAGGTGGGGCTGTATGTGACAACGAGCGGTGGGAACATACTGCAATTGAAATGAAAGCTGTGATTTTCCTCGGCGCTCTGATCATCCGGCAAGCAATTCCTCTCCTGCCCTGCACAGGCAGGCTGCATTGACGGACACAGGTGAGGCTGCACTGATGGGCACAGATAAAGTTGTTAATATTTTTATAACTTAATTTTGCATAAAACCTTTAAGTGTCATTTCATGAAATAATATACGAGGGCGTGTATAGGGGTGGGGCAACTGGTGGCAAGTAACCCATGAGGCTTGGCTAGTAGCTCAGAACTTAATGTTTTACATAGCTTTACCTACTAAACTTTAAACGGTCCTAGCTCAACAGCAGCTCTGCATGTTCACATGGCTGTCTTGAAGATCATGTAAGCAAGAGCAGATTTATAAAAAAAAAAAAAAAAAAAAAAAAAATGTATTTTAGTGTTTTCACAAGCTGTGCAGACTGCCACAGAGCTGTGCGTGTGACATTTCAGAAGTTGGCATCTTAAAAGAATCTGACAGCATCATTTTCATGTCCTGTGTTATGTGTTAGACAGCCACAAATATGTGAAGTTAATTAGAAGTGAAGAAAGCCCTGTCAAGATGGATCTCCTTGGTGAACATAACATACATCTGTTATTGTTATACAAACAGGCATTGTATTTAAAATTAAATGGAACTCATAAGAAATAGGTACATGCGTTATTACATTAGAAACACTTAGTACATAAAATCCACTTTCAAATTAATACGACTAAATAGTTGCATGTGCAACTATATTCCCAAGACAGGCAATCTCTGTTCAGAGTAGACTTTACTGTCTAGCAGCCATACTTGATGGTCATTAGAGCACACAGGAACATTAACTTGTTTAATGCTGCCCTCTTAGCCTTGAACACCTGTGGCTTCGCATCAATGCTCCATGTTAACGGCTGAGACTTTTTTTTTTTTTTTAAAGGGAAAAGCAGAGAGGCAACTATGATCGTTAAGAGGTCAACAATGGCAGCAACAGTATTTCCTTTAAAGTCAATCTAAAGCTTCTATTTTTTTCCTCTTGGAGTGATAAACGGGCATTTTCAATGCAAAGAGGCATTTAAAGGCCAAGTTACTCTTTAATAAATAACCAAATAATATAGATTTATTAATAAATACCTTTGTACAGGCTTTCAAATTACAGAGCTGAAGGAAGTGTCAATGGGCTATGAGTGCACTAATTACTTAGCCTTTAAATATCTTAAAAATAATGCTAGTTACCATATTTCTTTTTAAATAATTGCAGCTGGGAAACTGAATTACTCCAGCACTCTGCTAGACAGTGCTGAAGGGGACGGGGGAAGGGGACAGAATAGAGATTTTCCATAATTTCCTTAAGCCCTTTCAGATAGAGAAGTGTGCTGGCAATCTAAAAGGCTGTAACAGCAGCTAGGTGTGGTCTATTTATGGATAGGGCCATCATCGTTGTCTTCATCTTAGCAGCAACTGCAAGGGTGACAAACACTGCAGCAGTTTCACCGCAGAAGCAAAAGCATTGTCACACCATCAAGAAACTGCCTTTCCAATGGTATTCTTAGCAGGATCTCAAGGCAATTACAAAACGTTCCAGGGAAAAAAACAAACAGAGGCCGGTCATTCTGATATTGTCATCCTGTATCACATACAGTAGCTCACAAAAGTGAGTACACCCCTAAGTGAAAATGTCCAAACTGGGCCCAAAGTGTTAATATTTTGTGTGGCCACCATTATTTTCCAATACTGCCTTAACCATCTTGGGCATGGAGGCCACCAGAGCTTCACAGGTTGCCACTGGAGTTCTCTTCCACTCCTCCATGACACCACGGAGCTGGTGGATGTTAGAGACCACCTTCCATTTGAGGATGCCCCACAGATGCTCAATATGTAAAATATCAAATGTGAAAAAAAACACACTCTGATCCTAGCGCTCAAATGGATGCAGAAAAATTTGACGCACTTCTAGCTGCCGTTATAAGGTAAAACCTGAAACCGAAAATCACTACCCAAAAAGTGTGCAGCATAGAGGATGCACATCAAAAGTGATAAGTCCCATGCATGAGTGAGAGGATGATAGCAGGAAAAGGGCTTCTATACTGAATCCAACGTGCTGTCCTTTAAGATGATAAACCTCCACCAAATCACCTCATGATCAGTCCCTTTAGTATAAAGGCTTATCAGAAGTCTGAATTTATTAGAGCCTGTGATCTCCTTAATTCTGATAATGCACTCTGGAACAGCTGCTGATCGTATTCCGTTATACTCCAGGGAATTCGCTTAGCACCAAGGCGTCATGAAAGACAACAGGGGAGACTCTCCATAGTGCAATATTGTTTATTAACAAAGTGTCCCCCCCCCCCCCCGCCAAGAAATATGCTTACAATAATCACAGTTAAAATGAGCCTGTCACATCCATTACGTCTGCTCACCGTTGGTCAGAGTGCTGGCGTACCGCCCACCTCAATGAGTCCCGGGATGACGCTAGGTGTGTGAGGCTGTAGGGTCACATGGTCACACCCTTACGCGTTTGGTCATTACGTCTTCAGAGGGTTGGTGCTAAGTGAATTCCCTGGAGTATAACGGAATACGATCAGCAGCTGTTCCAGAGTGCATTATCAGAATTAAGGAGTTCACAGGCTCTAATAAATCCAGACTTCTGGTATACTAAAGGGACTGATAACAAGGTGATACGGTGGAGGTTTATCATCTTAAAAGGACAGTACATTTTCTGCTATCATCATCTCACTCATGTATGGGACTTATCACTTTTGATGTGCATCCTCAATGCTGCACACTTTTTGGGCACCGAGAATTGCTTAATTATTTATATGAATAACATTCCACTTGGAATTTTTAATTGTTATACATTCATAGATTTATTGGCTTATTTATTGTACTTTTATTGTTTATCTTTTATTATTGCCAAAATCCGCTCAAAGATTAAGATTTCCCAGTGTTGTATGCTGAAGTCCCCAGGAGGACAGGTGAACTGTATTGGTATAACAAGGGAAAGTTTTAGCACTTAATGATCAACTATCAGCATGATTGAACATTCATTGCAAGCGCTGTTAATACTATTCTATTTTTAGAAAGTATACAATTAGAGATGCTCAATATGGTTTAGGTCTGGAGACATGCTTGGCCAGTCGATCACCTTTACCCTCAGCTTCTTTAGCAAGGAAGTGGTCATCTTGGAGGTGTGTTTGGGGTCATTATGTTGGAATACTGCCCTGCGGCCCGAAGGGGGGGGGGGGGGGTATCATGCTCTGCTTCAGTATGTCACAGTACATGTTGGCATTCATGTATTCCTCAATGAACTGTAGCTTCCCAGTGCCGGCAGCACTCATGCAGCTCCAGACCATGACACTCCCACCACAATGCTCGACTGTAGGCAAGACATGCTTGTCTTTGTACTCCTCACCTGGTTGCTGCCACACACACTCGAAACCATCTAAACCAAATAAGTTTATCTTGGTCTCATCAGACCACAGGACATGGTTCCAGTAATCCATGTCCTTAGTCTCCTTGTCATCTGCAAACTGTTTGTGGGCTTTCTTGTGCATCAACTTTAGAAGAGGCTTCCTTCTGGGACGACAGCCATGAACACCAATGTGATGCAGTGCGCGTCGTATGGTCTAAACACTGACCCCCCCACCCCCACCCCTTTAACCTTTGCAGCAATGCTGGCAGAACTCATACGTCCATTTCCCAAAGACAACCTCTGGATATGACGCTGAGCACGTGTACTCAGCCTCTTTGGTCGATCATGGCGAGGCCTGTTCCGAGTGGAACCTGTCCTGTTAAACTGCTGTATGGTCTTGGCCACCATGCTGCAGCTCAGTTTCAGGGTCTTGGCAATCTTCTTATAGACTAGGCCAGTGATGGCGAACCTTGGCACCCCAGGTGTTTTGGAACTACATTTCCCATGATGCTCATGCACTTTACAGTGTAGTTGAGCATCATGGGAAATGTAGTTCCAAAAGATCTGGAGTGCCAAGGTTCGCCATCACTGGCCTAGCCCATCTTTATGTAGAATTATTTTTTCCAATCCTCAGAGGGTGCATGAGGTGCCATGTTGAACTTCCAGTGACCAGTATGTGTGTGAGAGCGATAACACCAAATTTAAACACACCTGCTCCCCATTCACACCTGAGACCTTGTAACACTAACGAGTCACATGACACCAGGGAAGGAAAAATGGCTAATTGGGCCCAATTTGGACATTTTCACTTAGGGGTGTACTCACTTTTGTTGCCAGCGGTTTAGACATTAAAGGCTGCGTGTTGAGTTATTTTGAGGGGACAGCAAATTTACACTGTTATACAAGCTGTACACTCACTACTTTACATTGTAGCAAAGTGTCATTTCTTCAGTGTTGTCACATGAAAAGATATAATAAAATATTTATAAAAATGTGAGGTGTGTACTCACTTTTGTGAGAGACTGTATGTGTATTTATAGTTTAACTACAGAACTCTCTTTAAGTAGTATGAAACCCTCAGCATTTTTTAACTTAACACATTGAGCAAAATAAAACCATAATTTTTTTTATAAAGTATATGGTAAATTCCTACCAAAGCACTTACAGTTTACAACTTTCAATGCTGCTGGCTCCTGCTCTCTCAGTGCTATTTCCCTAAAACTTGGGTCCTCACAGGAAAAATTTAACAGTGGACAGTGCAGTCTCTACCGCAGGTGTCAAACTGGTGTCCCTCCAGCCCTTGCAGAACTACAAGTCTCATGAGGCATTACAAGGCCGACAGTTGCAAGCATAACTCCCTGCAACCATTCTTCCCCATGTGATGCAAAATATCTGCCACCCAAAACACAGCCCTCTACCCCTCAGCATCACATCTACAGACAGCAGAAACCCTCAGCTACGTATCCTACATCAATTTAACTCACTAAAGCCACACAACCATGCACATTTGCTTGGGCTGGAAGAACAGCATACCTGATGTAAGAACCAAGGTTTAGCTTGGAAAACCTAGGAAGTGAGAACTGCAAGGTTGTGTGTGGCAGTCTCTTTTTTTATTGCATTGGATGACCAGCAAATGATACATTAATAGAAAGGATTGCTTCCGTTTTCCATAAGCATTACCACTTTTGCTGCCTGCAAGCTCAGCAGACAAGGAAAACAGAGACATATGCCCTAGTAGGCATGGCGGAACACTGGCCACGCCTACTAGGGAGGAGGTATGCCTCCCTGCAGTGTCATGGCATCCTTCAGGAGGGGGCAACCCTACATTTTGAGAAGCACTGATTTAAATGATCCCATCCAGATGTTTGATTCATGGTAGTACAAATCACACAACGAAACTGGAGAGATTTTTACCAGGTGATATCTATCCTTGAAGGTTTGAGAGACAAACTTCGGCTAGTATTTTCAAATGTTGCATAGGTCCCCAATACACATGAATGCCTGGGGTTGTAGAATGTAAAGTTAGAAGTGTATTTACCCACCCAGGAGCAACACATACTGCATACAAGCTTTGCATAGGAATCAATATTTGTATATGGGTATACATCAGCATTTGTGCAAAAACACATATACATGTACGCCCTATGACCCTAGACGCAGACTGTCTGCATCTAGGAGCATGTTCATATGCATGCGTTTACACAAAGTACCAGCATATACCTACAGCCACTAAGTTCTATGGTAGGCTGCACGCAGCATTATTGGGTTTTCAGGTGCGCATAGAACCTAATAGCTTGTATTTAATAACAAGCTATCTATATAGAAAGGAACTTCGCTGCAGTAGTCATCATATATTTGGCAATGTCAGGAAGTTTACAGTCTACTGTGAACTGGAGCGAACAGTGTTATTAAAAAAAAAAAAAAAAAAAAATGTAATTGAGGACCATTACACAACTCATTTGCAATGCATTTCTAGTAGTATGGATGTAGTAGGAAGCCTTGTGCAAATGCATGAAAATCTGCAACATTTTTCATTGTTAGCACTGATGCGTCCCACAAAATGAAGTAGTCATCAGACCTTTACGGTATGGCACAGTGGTTGACAATTGCATAAAGAAATACCGCCATATTCGCGAACCTAAACAAGTAGCTGTTCTGGAAGATGATTTGGGAAAGTGGAGATTAATAAGACCTCTATGTTGAAGTACCGTAAATTGTTGATTGTGTCATATTTTTGAGACAATTCTGTTCCAGAAGAAAAGTTTGTCACAGATGTTTGATCCATTTCCATCGCTCTCCAAGCTCCAAATAGCTTTGTTGCTGTACAACTTCACCACGTCGCACCAGAGATGTCTGTATCAGAGTTGCAACAGATTCCGACATGTACGTGGATCTTCCAGAAGTTCCAACCTTTGTTGTACTACCACAGACAAATTTCTACAAAATTGACAGCGTTCTTTATGAATGCCAGGGAATATTGTACAAAACTGACGCAATTGGCCAGCTTAAACATGTACTGCAATTTGTGTGAAATAAACATCCCTATTTTGTATTGCAAAGTATGCTTGAAAGTGTATAGCCATGTGTAGAGTGTTCATCCAGTAACTGTACCTCAAAAATGCTTTGGTAACTGAAAAAAATAAATAAAATGACCGCTCCAAATGGAGTCACACAAGCAGAGTATGTCACCCTAGGGTTCAAGCGTAGGCCAAATCTAATTGGGTGTTATGCATGAAATGATTGTATGTGAAACACATACTGTACATGCACCCATGCGAACCGTTTATACGCTGGGAAATGCAGAGACTTTCTAAATGGAGGAGATCTACCAGCCTCCAATAGAGACAGATCATTTATAACCCTTCTCAGATGTCCTGCAGCTTGAGCTGCTTAAAAAGGTGCCCTAACAGAAAAACTAAGTTACTTACTGGTAACATTCTTTCCCAGAGTCTTTCAGGACAGCCACCTGAGAGACCTTGGTTCCTCCCCTCTGTAGGAAACACCGCGCCAGCCCTCTTTAAAATGTCCTCCTCCCCTGCTGGCTCCTCAGTTCTTTAAAGAGCACCTCCAGTCCACTGGGGAGACACAAGAACATATGATACAATCAAACTATATCACATTTCCTGTAAGGAAATAAAGTATTTTATTCATTTGGGTGGGTACCTGTGCCATCCTGAAAGACTCTGGGAAAGAACATTACCAGTAAGTAACTTTGTTTTTTCCCTAATCGTCTTTCAGGACAGCCACCTGAGAAGATAATCGAGCACTTACCCTTAGGACGGGACTCTGGCTTGTAAGACCTTGCATCCAAAGTTCTGATACTTTGCAGACCAAAGGTCCACCCTATAGTTTCTTACAAAAGTGGCAAAGCTGGACCATGTTGCCGCTTTACAGATCTGTTCCGGCTTGCTCCAGCTCTCTCTGCCTGCGATGCTGCCACTGATCTCGTGGAGTGTGCCCTGATACCCTCTGGGATCTGCATGCCTCCTAACGTATAAGCCTGGCCAATAGCCTCTCTTAGCCACCTGGCTATGGTGCGTCTTCAGGCCTTGTGCCCTTTCCTGGCCCTTGAATTAAAATAAATAAGGAATCTGTCTAAGGGCTTTTGTTTCATCTAAATAATGTAGGACGCACCTCCTGACAGCTAACATATGGAACTTAAATTTCTTGTTTCCTGGAAGGATTTGTACAAAACGAAGGCAAAACAATATCTTGGCCTCTGTGAAATTTTGAGAGCACTTTAGGCAAAAAAGGCTGAATCCATCTTACAAACTAAGCGATCCAGGAAAATCTGAAAAAAAAAAAAAAAAAAGGGGAGGTCTGATTGATAGGGCCTCTATCTCACAGACCCCCTTCTGGCTGTAGTAACCGCTACCAAGAAGACTGCTTTAAGTGTCAGCATCTTCAAGTGCAATTTTCCTGTGGTTCAAAAGGGTCCGCTGTCATAGTTTGTAGCACTAATGACAGGTCCCATTTTTGGGAAGGCCAGACCTTGTATCGGTCTCTGCCTGCTCAAGGATTTAAGGAGTCTAATTATCCATGGATTGGAGGTTATTTTCCTTTCCTGATATACGGACAGTGCTGAAACCTGACTTTTCAATGTGCTGAGGCTTAGACCTTTATCTGCTCCACTCTGCAGGAACACGAAGACTGCCACTGAACTTTGTGTTTTAAAGGAGTTCTCTGTACAACATTTGTTAAAACATTTCCATACCCTCTGGTAAATGGTGCGAGTCTCCATTTTGCTGCTTTTGAGCAGTGTGTCAATTAACCAGTTTGAGAATCCTTTCGCTTTCAGCAGCTGCTCCTCGGAAGCCCAGCGGCCAGGTTCTACCTTTCCACTTGGGGACAACACACTGGGCCCTGGGAGAGGAGATCCTTCTGGATTGGTAGTAACCAAGGGGGTTCTACAGCAAGTTCTTTGAGCAAAAAGAACCATGGTCTCCTGGGCCAGTGTGGTGCAATGAGAATCAGTGACGTTTTCTCTGTACGGAATTTTCTTAGCACTGCTGGGAGAAATGCATAGCATTTGTTGAATCCCCACTTCTGTGCTAGCACATCTACCCCGAGCGCTCCATCTTCCCTTTTCAGGGAAAAGAAAGCCCGCACCTTTATACTTTCTTCTGAGGCAAATAAGTCCACCTGAGGTGTTCCCCATTTTTGCGTGATCCATTTAAAAACTTCCCGATTTAATACCCAGTCGCCTTCTCTCAATTTCTTTCTGATGAGGAAATCTGCCACTTTGTTTAGTTCCCCTTTTAAGTGTACTGCTGACAAGTAGATTACGTTTTTCTCTCTCCCCAGTTTAGGATTTCCTCTGTCAAGGGTCCACAGGGTTCCACTCCTTGTTCCCCCTGCTTGTTGATGTAGGCGATTACTGATGAATTATCGGACCTGACCTGTAAGTGATGACCGCTCAGTTCTTTCTGAAAGGATCGAAGTGCTAGAAGTACTGCCTTCATCTCCTTCCAATTGGATGATCTCGTCATCTCTTCCTTTTTCCAAGTTCCCTGTGTTATCCGGGAGCCTAGATGTGCTCCCCAGCCTACGCCGATTGCGTCTGTAGTTATTGGTCGGGTGATTGGCAGGACCCACATCAGTCCTGTGTTTAAATTTTCTGATCTCCTCCACCACAGGGACCTTTTTACCCGTGTTGGTATCAGAACCTGTGTTTCTAAGGACTCTTGTTTGCGGTACCATGCTTTTAAGATGAACATCTGTAGGGGCCGAAAATGTACACCTGCCCATTGTACTGCCAGGATTGCCAAAGTTAGTAATCCTAATGTTGACATTATTCGCCTTATTGAGCATGGTGGATTGGCCTGCAACGCTTTCTTGGATTTTTTGTATCTTCTCCCTGGGTAGAAAAACTTTTTGTTGAGCTGAGTCTAGCACGTAGCCAAAGTATGTTATTTGCTGAGTGGGGTTTGGGTTGGATTTTTCTATGTTCACTAACCAACCTAGATTTTCTAGGAATGCCTGTGTGTACTTCAGGTTCTCTAGTAATTTCACGCTAGAGTTTGCAAAGAGGAGAAGATCATCTAGATAGGCGATGATGGATATGCCCTTGACTCGAAGTGTCGCAAGGGCTTCCGCCAAAATTTTTGTAAAAATTCGGGGCGAAGAGGAAAGGCCAAAGGGTAGAGCCTGAAATTGAAGGTACATGGTTTCCTTTGTTCACATTGCTAACCTTAGAAACGTTTGGTAACTGAGCCATCGGGATGTGTAAGTAAGCATCCTTTAGATCCAGGGAAGCCATATAGCAGTTTGGAGGTAATAGAGCCTTTACTGAATATATGGAGTCTATCCTGAATCTTTTGTAGATTATAGATAGATTTAGATGTTTGAGTATCGGCCTGACCTTTCCCAAGGGGTTTTTGTACCCCAAATATGTGGGAGTAGAAGCCCTGACCTCTTTCTTCTATTGGTACTTTGGTCATGACTTTGTTTTCCCCAAGTTCTTTTATGGGTTTCGATAATCCTCTGGCCTTTTCTTTGTTTTTCAGGAGTTCGGTGATGTAAAACCTGTTTGGGGGTGATCTTGAGAACTCCAAGTGATACCCGTTTCCTATCGTTCTCAATAGGAACTGATTGGAGGATATCTTTTTCCATTGTGAGAGGAAGGCCCCCAGTCTCTCCCCCCCCACCCCCCATCGTGACTGGTTTGTCATTGCTTCTTGCGGGCTTGTTCAGGAGGACGAAAAATTGCCCCTCCTTTGCCCTTTCCGCTCTGTACCCAAAGTTTTTTTTGGTTTTCGGCCTTGGGTGCTCTAAAGCGGGATTTTGTGTCCCCCTTTGCCTCTTTTTATTTTGCTGGGGCTGTCCCGAGGCTGGTTTACATTTCAGCGGAAATGCTTTTTTTCATGTCCGCCGTGCAATCCAACACTTTCTCCAACCCTGGTCCAAACAGCAAGTCCCTGTAAATGGGATCCCACAAAGTTTGGCTTTAGATGCACAGTCCCCCTGCCACGTCTTTAGCCATAGGGCTCTTCTTGCAGAGTTGGATAAGGCAGAGGATCTGGCTGCCATCCATACCAATTCCGCTGATGCATCTGCCATATAAGCGATGCCTCAAAGGAGCATGGGGAAAGAGGATAGAATCTGCTCTTTTGCAGTTGCCTCCTCAGTGTGGGCCTGTATTTGAGTCAGCCAAAACTCTATGTTACAGGCCACTACAGTTACTGCCATAGCTGGTTTAGGAGTCCCACAACTTCTTTAAGAGGGAGTCCATCCTCTTGTCCATTGCGTCGGACAGGACCCCCCATGTCCTCGAAGGCCAAGTCTGTGTGCCTCGAGACTTGGGAGAAAGCTGCGTCTAGCTTTGGGGTCTTATTCCAAACATCGGATCATCTGTAAATGGAAACCTTTTTAATGCTTTTTTTTTTTTTCCAAAAGTGTTTCCTTTCTGGGTCCTGCCATTCTTTCTTTATTGCCTCTACTAAAACCTCGTGGACTGGAAAATTTGTATTTTCTTGTTCTCCTAGGCCAGTGATGGCAAACCTTGGCACCCCAGATGTTTTGAAACTACATTTTCCATGATGCTCAACTACACCACAGAGTGCATGAGAATCATGGGAAATGTAGTTCCAAAACATCTAGGGTGCCAAGGTTCGCCATAACTGTCCTAGGCCCTCATTCATTTGGTCATGTGGAGATAGGGGTTTCTTTTCTGTTTGCATACCCAGTGTGGTATAAATGGCCGCATCCCCCCCCCCCCCAAGAGATTTTTCACCTCGTCCAGTGACAGTTTGTACCAGGATGGTTTTCTGGAACCCTCTTCCAGAGCTTCTCCCTCTGATTCTTGGGAGCCAGAGGCTGTGCTGGCTCCTCCTCAGCCTTTTCCCTGGAGACTACTGGAGGACCTGCACTAGTGGATAGTAATACTTGCGTTTTTGGTAACGCTACCTGCTGTGTTGAAAGAGCAGTCTGAAGCTGTGGGATCTGAAACCATTCAAATAAGGTTTTAAAGGATTCTAACGTACTAGAAAGTTCCTTTACTGATGCCGCTAGCTCACTGCCCTGCTCAGTGGTATGTTCCTGCACTAATTTGTTAATACATTCTCAGAGTGTTTTTCCCCAGGAGTCCCTAAGTGTAGTCTTACAGGAGTGGCACCTCCTCTTAGAGCCATTAGGGGGTCTGGGTTTGTCTGTTTTGTTCTGGAAGACGAAAAAAAACCCCACAGGTATTAAAGAATTACTTTACATCCCCCCTCAGTAAACTGCAGGTGTGCAGCCTTTTTCATGTGGGCTTGCCTCACCAGGGGCCCCATGAACTTCCCTCTGACACCTGAGGGCCCATTTCCACAGCAATTGCTGCCCCTCTCCGGCCCATGCCTGGCTCCTTTTCAGCATCCCGCATCAGAAGCTGCGGGTCAACCGGAAGTGCCCACCCCTTTCGCCGGACGTTACGTCAACCGGCTTCCGTTCGGGGGGGGGTCTCTGCACGTTGCTGCTGCGGGACCGGAATCGCTGACTGGGCCTGCAACTCCATCTACCACACTCAGTAGTGAAACCGGAGCCGTCCCCCCCCCCCCCCCCCCTCCCAACCTACACCTGCCCTCAGGGATGGTGATCTTCACCAGGTAAGTTTTACCTGGCCTGACCAAAGAGCCTCCTCTGCCCCCTTTTAGGACTTTCTGCCTGAGCTTTCCTGGCTCGGTTCCAGGTGGTGTCTCCCTCTGGAGGAAACACAAATAACTGAGTCAGAAGGAGAGGATGAAATTTAAAGAGGGCTGGCGCGGTGTTTCCTACAGAGGGGAGGAGCCAAGGTCTCAGGTGACTGTCCTAAAAGAAGATTAGGGGAAATAATAATATATGTATATTGTAATAACATATATATTTGTGGCTGTCCTTAGCCATCTGGAAACATTCAGTCTGGAAGCATCAATGAATTATGAGAGTGCTCACAATCTTCCTTGCAGTTCATTGAGATTACAAGCCGCCCGCCACTGTGGAAGAGGGGACGTGTAGTTACTTCATTCACATATTCCTATGATTGAAAGATGCATGTGGTTTTTGAAATTTGACAGAGTGTGGGGAGAGGATCCCCCGATGGTTGAACAGTGTTGACAGTAAAACATAAATTTGGTTCATTGTGTTTCAAGATGTGCAACATGTCTGCCAATGTACCTGCTGTTGGATCTCCGGATAGGGTATTGTCCAATGCACTTTGCACAGACTGGAAAAGATTCATTTTTTGTGTTGGACCTGTAAGAAAAACACAAACATTAGCTGAGAAACAATGCTACTTAGAATATCACCAATAGGCCGATATGCGAGAGTGACTAATATGCTTTATCCAGATGAGGTGACAACTCTAGCATCATGGTGAGTAGTAGGTTGCACAATGCTTGTGGTTAGTGGGAAAGTCCGGAATTATTTTACTTTTTATGCTTTTTGTAAAGCTAAAATATAGTATAAAAATGCATCATAGAAGCAGGGTGCTCTGCTTATTTAGACTACAAATCCTTTCATCGCTCCTCTTCACTATTACATAAACAGAAGGGGTTTGTTTAATTCATAGGAGATAGCTAGGAAGGCTGATAATTGTGTACAAGAAGAATTCTGTACAAGAATGCTGGATTTCGATCAAAAAGCAGTGGGTATTTTCTGTACTGTAAAAGTACTCAGCCAAAAAAAGGGGGGATAAACTGCATTGTTGCATTTTGTTCTTGGGTTTGGATAGACTTTAAATCCTTCAGGGCATGTACATGAGACATATCCTCAAAAGGTATCTCAGGGAGAAACAAACATATCCATGGTACATCTCTGCAAGAAGAAGTGCAACATTTCTTCTGTTCTGGCTTTTTTTTTTTTAGGTAAAAAAAAAAAAAAAAAAAAAAAAAACACACACACCACACAAAAACACACACATACACACACTAAAAAAGTACAGAAAATTCCTGATGATTTTCTTAGAAATCAAGTGTGCTCATTATTTCCTGTGCAGCACTAAAATTCCAGCCAGTGTCATCAGTCCTGCCTAATCCCCCTCTGTGGTCCTGTCCTAGGGAGACAACACTGAACCTCCATAGATCCATTACAGTAAGTAGGTGTGGTCACCCTAGGACAGGAACCCCAGGTAAAAATACATAGGAAAAGCCTCAAATAAGAAAACTATTGCAACCACTACACAAAGACTGGTAACATGCAATATATTAAATTGCTGTTCTTGAATTCAGATATAATAGCATTTAAAACCTTCTGCTGTGAGCAGCTCCCCCCCGCCCAGGTCTCATCTGGATCCAGAAATGTGCATAAGAGCAGCCGCTCTCCCGAGCCTCTCCATCCTCATTGGCAGCAGACAAACATTGCTGTGTTTGGCTGCTATGTGCAAAACCACTGATCAGAGCATGTTTATTGTTGAAAGAAAATAAAAAGTGAGCTCTTAATATCCCTCTAATGCACCCAAGAGTGCAGTCTGTGCAAAATGTGCGACCAGAATAAAACATTTTCCCCCCTTAAGAATAGGCATCTTCCTGCCCTAATGATATCCATCCTCTCCTGTGATGTCTCAGAGAGGGATATACCAGCACAATGCAAAAGCCTCTTCTCATGAAATTTGGGATCTTCAGCATATCTAGGATCTCGCCAAAAGCCAGTGTTTAAAAAATAAGCAGACCTTACATATTATAGCAAGGTCAGCCAAATTGTTCTTGCAACTTTCAGGAGCAAAAACAATATTAACAATGTAATAAAACAGCTATTACAATCTATAAAATAGAATACTCAGACCAGTGTGTGAAAATCCGTTTTGCCCCCACATACAAAAACATATGCAGTTGATGGCATTCCAAATGTTTAAACATTCAGAACTACTGTTAATGTCCCAGCTGCTTATCACTGACTCAGAAACTTGACAGAACAAGGTCTTAGCAACCTGGTTACTAATAAAAGCAGCTTAACGTATTCAATGTGTGTCACTGTGACACAGAAAATTACCAAGCCCTGTTACCTTAACTACGCTGCTGGATGCTCTAGTCTGCAGGTACTATATGTGCATGGCTGAAGAGTAAATGAACAAATACCATGCAAAAAAAAAAGTAGATATATACAGAGAACTGATCTTTATATTTCCATATATTTTGCAAAAATAGAAAATAGACAAGTCAATTTGCACCCGTTAACTCCTATATAGCAAGAGATATAAATTTGCTTAGTTTTGCAGTTGGTGAATTAGTGGTGCGTCTTATCAAGAAAGTCTGTTACCACCTGTAAATTGGTACACAGAATGGGAAACGCTTTTTTTTTATATGTTTTACCTTACCTTACATATAAGGAATAGATACAGGTATAAGATCTACCAACTGGAGAGCCTGGCACACAGCATTTTCAAAAGAGCAGATATTGTGAGATTGAAAATTTAGGCACAGTATAAAATTAAGTGTAGATCTCCCAAAGTTCCCACAATAATCAATGTTTAATAGAGAGAAGGAAGGGGAGGAGAGTGGTCATTATAGGAAACTCAAATAATGATTGTATTTCTATACATCTTCTCAGTTATTACAATTATTTTTTTCATGGATAAGTGGTTACAGATAGTAGATGCCATACCTGAATCATTAAAAAGGAGAGCTCCAACCAGAACCAAAATGAGCCAACATAATATCAGGTTCTAAGCATTCAATTGATTTCTCCAATACATAAAACATTACAAATAAAATAAGACCTTCAATATTAATAGCATAGCCAAGATATCTAAAGCCAACACTTTTTTTTTTTTTTTTTTTTTTCTTGAAAGAGTACCAAAACCCCTATCAATTTTTTTTTTTTTTCACATGTGCCCATTGGGGAGAAATACCTTCAGTCCTGTCCCATCAACACTATGGGGTCGATTTAATAAAACTGGAGACTAAAAATCTGGTGCAGCTGTGCAGTCTAGCAAGCTTCTTACTTCAGCTTGTTCAATTAAACTTTGACTATAAAAACTAGAAGCAGATTGGTTACTATGCACAACTGCACCAGATTCCATGTGCACCAATTTAAGACTCCATACACACCTCGGCTCTCGCTCAAAAGAAGCTAATGTTCCTTTTTGAGCGACAAGCTTTTCGCATTCTGCGACAAAATTTATCGTGGCAAAATTGCACTGCTATTAAGAAGTAATGGCATTGCAAATGCATGCCGTGATTTTTGATCGCAGGCAGAATTGTGGCGGTTCGGCCCACGATTCGAATCGCCTAGGTGTGAATGGAGCCTTAGTAAATCTCCGCCATAGAAGGAAGGGAGAGGAAATTATTTTTTTTTTTATTATTACATAGGATTTATATAGCGCCAACAGTTTGCGCAGCGCTTTACAACATGGGGGCAGACAGTACACTTACAATACAAATCAATACAGGAGGGATAAGAGGGCTCTGCTCGTTAGAGCTTACAATCTAGAAGGGAGGGTCAAGTGGAAACAAAAAAGGTAATAACTGTGGGGGATGAGCTGACGGAAAAAATGAAAATACAGTTGTTAGGTGTGGGTAGGATAGGCTTCTCTGAAGAGAAGGGTTTTCAAGGATCGTCTGAAAGCTAATAAAGTAGGAGATAAGCGGACAAATTGGGGTAGGGCATTCCATAGGATTGGAGAGGCTTTGGAAAAAACCTGGAGGCGAGCATGGGAGGAGGTGACGAGGGAGCTAGAGAGCAGGAAGTCTTGAGAGGAACGAATAGAGCGAGTAGGTTGGTATTTAGAGACTAAGCTAGTGATGTAGCTGGGGGCGAAATTGTGGATGGCTTTGTACGTAGTTGTTAGAATTTTGAATCTAATTCTTTGGCCGAGCGGAAGCCAGTGGAGGGATTGACAGAGAGGAGTGGCAGACACAGAGCGATTGGTAAGGTGGATGAGTCTGGCAGCGGCATTCATAATGGATTGAAGAGGTGATATAGACTATGTAGAGGTAAGCCAATGAGAAGGGAGTTGCAGTAGTCGAGGCGAGAGATGACCAGGGAGTGAATTAAGAGCTTTGTTGTGTCATTGGTTAGAAAGGGGCGTATTTTGGAGATGTTGGAGGTTGAGGCAGCAGGATTTGGACAGTGATTGGATGTGTTGCTTGAAAGAGAGTTCAGAGTCTAGGACTACACCTAGAACCTTGGCATGTGGGGAAGGGCTTATAGTTGTGCCATCGATTTTGACAGAGAGATCAGGGGAAAAGGCATATGGGGGAGGAAAAATAAGTTCGGTTTTGGCTAGATTGAGTTTGAGGAAGTGGTGTGACATCCAGACTGATATATCTGAGAGTAAATTAGTGATACGTGAGGAGACAGAGGGAGTGAGCTGAGGGGTAGAGAAATAGATTTGGGTGTCGTCAGCGTAGAGGTGGTATTGGAAGCCATGGGAGGCTATCAATTGACCCAGGGAGGTGGTGTAGATTGAAAATAGTAGCGGTCCAAGAACAGAACCTTGGGGGACCCCAACAGAGAAAGGAAGAAGAGAGGAGGAGGAGGTAGAGTTATAAGAAATTCTAAAAGGTGCGGTTGGATAAGTAGGAAGAGAACCAGCAAAGTGTACAGTCACGGAGACCAAAGGAGTGTAGTTTTTTGAGGAGGAGGGGGTGGTCAACCGTATCAAAGGCAGCAGAGAGGTCCAGGAGTAGGAGTACAGAATAGTGTCGATTGGTTTTGGCCGTTAGTAGATCGTTTGTTAGTTTTAGGAGAGCAGTTTCTGTGAAGTGTTGAGGACGAAATCCAGACTGAAGGGGATCAAGAAGGCCATTATCAGTGAGGTGGACGCTCAGTCAGTTGTAGACCAGACGTTCGAGGAGTTTGGATAAGAAGGGGAGCAAGGAGATGGGGCATAGGTTGTTAAGATTGGATGGGTCCAGTGAGGGCTTTTTAAGTATGGGTCTGACAAGTGCATGTTTTAGAGAGTTAGGGAAGATGCCAGAAGAGAGGGAGAGATTGAAGATGTGGGTTAGAGAGTGTAGCATAGGGCCAGAGGGTGAACGTAGCATTTGTGAGGGAACAGGATCCAGAGGGCAGGTGATAAGGTGGACATTAGCAAGTAGTTTAGCAACTTCGTCTGTAGTGGTGGGGTTGAAAGAGGGAAATAATGATTGTGCCTGTGAGCGTGGAGGGTGTCGGCACAGCAGAGATCTCAGCGCGAATAGTATCAATCTTCTGTTTGAAGTGATTGGCGATCTCCTGGGCAGTGAGTGAGTTGGCAGGTGGAAGCAGTGGAGGACGAAGTAGAGAGTTGAAGGTGGAGAAGAGTTGACGGGGACAGGATGATAAGTTGCTAATGAGAGTGGTAAAATAGGTCTGCTTGGCAGAGAGGAGGCTGGAATTGTATTTTTCGAGGGCAGATTTATATTGGTTGAAATCTCTCTGGGACTTAGTCTTACAACACAGGCGCTCAAGAGCACGACTACGTTTTTTCAGACTTCTAGTATCATCTGTTTGCCAAGGTTGAAGGGGTCTGGGCTTGATTCTGTGTGTAGTGAGGGGGGCCAGTGAGTTCAGTGAGGCTAGAAGTGAAGCGTTGTACACAGAAGTGGCTAGGTTGGTGCAGGATGGGGGTGAGATTTTGTCGTAGAGGTTGTTGATAGCAGAGTAGAGAAGAGAAGGGTTGAGATTACGTAGGTTTCTGCGGGTAACTTTAAGGTGGTTGGAGGGAGAGGAGGTGAAGGAAAGGGGGAGAGAGTGAAACTAATAAGGTGGTGATCAGAGAGAGGCAATGGATAGTTAGAGAGGTTGCATGGAGTGCAAAGGTGGGAGAACACGAGGTCAAGGATATTGCCTTCTGAGTGAATTGGAGCATGTATACACTGCTTCAGGTCAAAGGAGGATGTTAGGCTAAGAAGTTTGGAAGTGGAAGGAGTGTTAGTATTAATAGGGATG